>NC_051121.1:9880733-9905018 GCF_014839805.1 Manduca sexta | reverse complement strand
CTCCCGCCCTCACACCAACCACCAAAACTCCTGTAAGCCAGGATCAGCAGTGGCACGCATTTTATGACACCGAGCGGTGAAGCTCGGCCAGTCTCAGGAAAACTAATATGTCATTATCCTGCAACTAAATTAGTCAAATAGCAAGATAGAGAGGAGTTGGAAATATTAACTGTCCACCTCCATGGCAATGCGGAGGACTAAATCATGATCTAAGGAGGCGTTTTAACCTCAAGGATAGGGACGTTTACAACTAGATAAGCTACTTATAAGGCACCACGGATAAAATTAAAATAAAGGTTCCTATCACATGAGCTGTTATTAATCTATTTATTTAATTCTTGATTGCCTCGATGGCGTAGTTGTAATTGTGCACGATATAAGTACGACTACCGCGCTGAAGTCCTGGGTTCGAATACCGGGTCGGGGCAAAATAATTGTGACTAGGTTTTTTCCATCTTAAAAATTACGCAGTCGCAGCTCGGAGTCAGGAAGTTGGCGGTATGATACCTCCGTGTCTCGGAAAGTACGTAAAGCCGTTGGTCCTGCGCCTGATCTCTTCGGTTGTATTGGATAAACTAATTGAACTGTATTCCGTTTACCATCAGGTGACGTCATTTAGCCGTACCCGTGTTAAAACAATTCATAAATTCTTCTAATCATATAACCTGTGTGTACCTCCAAAACCTGTACCCGTTCGATTAACTGATATGTATGGACAGACCTTTAAGTTTTTACACAAAACACCAATTTCCTGTATAACAATGTACATAACTTTACATAATTAAATGATTACAACGTTGACTTAACGCCTGTAACGTAAACCCGTATCTGTGTCTCTTGGATTAGGGATTATTTTTAATGTTACAACATATATCGATAGTTGGTAGGCTAATTGACTGAATTTATTTGCGATATTGAGTTTTATATATATTCAGAAACATCACATTTTTCTCTGTTGATTATATGAACCTAGTCTCAATTTTAGAAAAAACCCTTGTTAATTAGTCTGCTTGCCATATATACCTATATATATATATATATATATATATATATATATATATATATATATATATATATATATATATATATATATATATATATATATATATATATATATATATATATATATATATAGCTTTATGTATTTACAGAATAAACTTAAGAGCGTCAAGTTTGTAATGAACTCGAGATAATAATATGAAAAACAAGGCACGAGAGTCCGTGTCGTTTTCTTGTGATTGGTCGAAAGACTAGCACGTCATTCACGCATTGGTCTCTCGACAAATCACAAGCTCAAACGACGCGTACCTTCGTGTCGTGTTTGTTCAACTATATTCTAAGGAGGCTGATGTGTTTCAAACTTGAAGTAAACGAAATAAAGTCGAGAACTATGCAGTGTACTTTTACATACAAAAATGTGTATCGTAAGCTACATATTAAAATTACATACAAAATAATACGTCATCGGTGCATATAAAACATGCCATTTATACAACCTTAAGAAACTATTTTTGGGTGGAATTCATTATTAATATATTCACTCCTTACAAGTCGGCCTTACATAATGATTATTCAGTTTTAATTAATGAATTACCTTAGTCATTAAAACATGTAATTAACAACAGCATTGTTATAAATAAGAGAATCTAATTATAAATATTCTTTCTCACATCTCGTAATTTGTAGAATGCTTACAACTGTTGGACCTAATTTCATACATCAAAAGTAATTACCAATAATAATTCATCTAAAAATATAGCTGATAGGTATGTCAAAGACAATCAAATACATTTATTAGTTCTATTTTCAACTATTACCCTAAAACAAAAGATAATTTCAAAGGCAATATAATCTATGACTACAAATTCAATTTTGGAACGTCGCGCTGTTTAAAAAACAAATGTGAGTGTACAATTCATTCAAGACTTAATTCAGTGCTTTATGCCTATCCACAAATTTAATTAGCCGTAATATGTATAGAAAGATTTACGTAATCTATGTACACATAAATATTATTCAAGAACCACAAAGAACTTGCGACGAGCTATAATGATGTAACTAATATTAGATTTCCTACATTTACTAGTGAAAATAATATTTTCAATGCTATTGTACGCATTCTATTCTATTGTATGATGGTACTGAACGAAAAACACACTGATTAATAATCGAATGAAACTGATTAATAATAGAATTATGGAAAAATATCTCCATAATTCTACAAACACGAATGCGAATATTTACATCACTAATCCGTAAACGGAAAATTGAAATTAGAACGCGGAAAAAATGACTCTTGACACGGCAACGCAAAACTCACACGAGACGTGTCAAACAATGCCATGCGAGTTCCGACCACCGGCTTTTGCACAATGTTTACATATATTAATTTGTTTAACGCATCGTCGACGGGCGGTTGTGCAATACGCTAGACACTCTTACAAAACTATGTAATGTTAGGCGATAGCAAACAAGCAAACATGTGATGGAAGCAGCAAATTGCTACCGAGGACGGTCAGCGCATTAGATCAAAAGATTTGTATAGCATAAAGCCATCACTCATCCGTGTCGCGCTGCTGTATAGCATGTCAACGTTCTTTATTCAAAATTTAAATTAGCTTCGGAATGCAAAACTATTTTAGTTTTCGCGTTATGCCAGTATTAGTAGTGACATAATATGTAAATTATTGTACAACCAGATTTTTTTAATATTTAAACTTCGAAGCTTATTAAAATAGGGTTAGAAACCATTTTGTATCTGTGGTGTATTATACTGAAGTCTCTGTGTGCGGCGATAATTGTACAGAGCAAACTAAGAATTATAAACTGTCAAAATTTTAATTAATTGTAATATATTGTTGTAATGAAATACTTAAAATATAAAAATGGAGCTACAAAACATTGCTTTTAAATTAACTCCAAAAAAATTATCAAATAGCTATGCAATCAAAATACCTGACCATAAAACAATCTATTTTAAAATTTAAAACCGGTCACACCTGAAATATACGGACATTAAAACAGATAGCATTATAAAACTCCATTCTTCATGTAGCGATCATCTGATTAGTAAATAATGTAGACATTTGACCTTTCGAGACCATAAACAAGTTGACATCCGTTAAAGTCATAAAAAACTGGTCAAAACCGAATCCGACACTCGCGCCCAAGGTCCCGTATAAAAGGTAACTTTTAAATATTCATAACACATATATCACGTTTTATTTGTTAATACAAAACAAAATAAAATAAAAAAATGTTATAAAATATAATAAAGTGCGTGTAAAATTATATTTATTTTCGCTCTACATTGCATCGAGATCAACATTCCCTTACTTTAGAGCACTATAACTAAGATAAACTTAGACAATTTATCATGCATAACTTTGTTACTAAATCAATAAGTTTATTACATCAGTAGGCCTAACAAAATTACAATCTTTATAAGAATCAGTCTGGCCATAGGTATATCAATACAGACCTATATAACAATAATTTTCTCTTGCTCCTATTTAGCTCGAATATTGGTAATACGATTGCCGCATCATCATCTGCCCTGTATTATATACTGTCCCACTGTTGGGCACGGGCCTCCTCTACTCCTGAGAGGGATTAGGCCTTAGTCCACCACGCTGGCCTAGTGCGGATTGGTAGACTTCACACACCCTCGAAAATCCTATAGAGAACTTTTCAGGTATGCAGGTTTCCTCACGATGCTTTCATTGATGCGATTCCCGCATGCTACAATAAAAATATAGCTTAGTTTGCACAACCAGCCAGTCCAGCCAACCAGCCAGCAAAGGAGAAAGCCATCCACCTGATGGTAAGCAGCATCCGCCGCTTATAGACTTAAACAATGTCAGAAGCACAGTGAAGCCGTTGCCTACCTGAGCACTCTTTCTTGATAAATTTAATTCGGACAGTAAGCCGTTGCCTACTAAGAGTTGAATAGTCTTTCTTGCTAGATTTAATTCCCAGTCAATAATCTTATTAAAACCTCAGTGTTGGATTTCTATAAACATTATTGGACCCTAAAGAGTTGAAACTAAGATGAGTCGATAATCGTTTTAGTAAATGATGTGTTAAGCGCCTCATGGCCAGCTGACATCCGTCCAACGAAGGTCGAGATCAATAAAATGTAATTCGTATTGAAATTTTGATCGGTTAGTAGATTTGGATGAAGAATCGATAAGGCATATTTTGTATCCATGGTAATAATATTTATTATAAATAGATTTGAATAAAGCGTTGACAATAGTGATGAATATATATTCATTGTCAAGGGAGCTGACAAATCAAATATAATTATGAAAAATATTCTTTATTTTGTTAATTGGAAAAATGTCTAAATTTTTAGTTACCTTATTCGGTTTTATTTGTAAAGACAATATTAGTGTTCTTTAGTTTATTGATTCACTGCTGGGTGGGGACCTCCTTTATGTTTGAGATGTTAGGGCTCAATCACCCACAGTGTCTTAGTACGAGTTGGCAGACTTCACATACCATCGAAATTTTTACAAACAATTCTCAGCAGTGGAGAAGTGTCCGTAAAACCCGATATTCCTGTCGGCTTCCCTTTATGCAGGATTTATGTAGAATCTAATTATCGCTAGCACAATTTGTAGACCACATTCATACATATTAGTACCTATATGTTGTGTCGGGATCCCTTTTGGTAAATTTCACCCTTCGCCACTGATTCCCAGGTTCTACATTTACTCATGTTTTCCTTCACTGTAAAAGCAAGCAATAATTATCAAAGAATACACGTCAAAAAAGACAGGTTTTCTTTGGGCTTGGTATCGAACTCGCGAGCATTATCTCAGAAGCCGGTTTCGCTTCCAACTAGGCAATCGTTACTTCACATTAAATATCTTACTTATCTGTTTATTTATAAGTGTGAATTAAATAAAATTTACAATTCTATGATGGTCATTAATTTACATAAATTATTATACTAACATTAAGTATTATTTATAACAAAAATAACATTTAAATCATTGATATCCATTTTAATTATTTAACGGCTTCTAATGTAATGTTTAAATAAAGCCTTACTTAATTTAAATGAAATCATTATTATTTCAGCCTTTACTTTAGCAAAATCCGGCATAATTGTGTCCACTGTCAATGGATAATCATCTCTCGTCAATAGGCACTATGTGGACCTCACTCCGCTTTCAGTCAAGTGCAGTGGGGTCAATTACTTTAAATACATGCCCTATTTAACTTCTAAGTATTATTATAGGCCAATTCAAATAACTCAAATTGAATACTATTACAGAGCATCAAGGTATCCATCTTATAGACCTAAGGTATGCACTAACTCAATCTAATATAAACAAACATGACGAATGCATTGCATAATTCAATGTACGCAAGCGACGATAGCCAAGTTGGAAGTGAAGCCGCTAAGATGAAGGTCGTGGATTTGAAACTAGTAACCTATTAATGGAGAGAAACAAACCCGTATAATGCATTGATAGTGATACTGATGATTATGTTAATAAAAATACCAATATACCGTTATATACATTTGGATCGATGAGTCACATAATGCATTTTGTATTCAAATTGCCAGGATGTTATACACCCACGTCTGATAATAGAACAGATGATGAATTTACTATAAATAAAATTGTTTTTTTCAGCTTCGGTGTTACGCTAATAGATGCTTTATTTATATTATATTTAGCTTATAAATGTATTCCTGGGCTCGGATAATTTAATTAATTTCTTAAAGTTAGGTTAGGAATACACGTGAATTGCATGACAAATGAATTAATCTTTGCTAGCTGTCTTCCGGCCACGCCGGCCGATCTTAATGACTATCAACTAGGTACGCAAGAAATATAGTGCACAAGTGTGTGCAATACACAAGTGCCCTATAGAGTCCTTCACTTTAAAAGACCTGTGAGATGACAATCCGACATGACCGGAAAAAATCAGACGCAGGATCAACAGCTTGCGTGCTTCCCGAGACACGGGGGTGACTTCTTGACCATATCACTGACTTCTTCACTCCGCGTTGCGACTGAGTAATTTTAAGATGGAAAACCCAGTCTAAATTATTTTTTGCCCGAATGGGATTCGAAACCAGGACCTCAGCACGGTAGTCGTATTCGTCCCGTGTATGCTTTATAACTATACTACCGAGGCACCACACGTTGCACAACACTGGTAAGGTGAATTTCGATTATCGGTCTCTCAATTGCGAGAATCAGTTTAGGAGATACCACATTATCCTGTAGCTTACCATCACACTATCTCGTCTTCTTATTCAACCAGCTAGTTCGTCTTATCATTCAATAGCAAATAAATAGAATTCTTTATGGCTCTAGGTGTGTAAAGTGAGTACATTCGCCAGCACTTCTGTCTTCCCCTTTGAGATACAGGCATGAACTTATGTTAATATTGTTTTGTATTAAAGTAATATAAAAGTTAATGTGCAAGCGTGGGCGAGTATATTAAAAGATCAATATATTATTGATTGTCTAAGGCATTATGCACTTTATTTACCTAACATAGTAATTACGTTGCCATGTGGGTGGACTTATTGATATTTTTTTTCTAAATTTGTATTTGAAGTCGTTTGAAAATGAATTAACAACTAAATACAAAATAAATGAAACAAAGTTATAAGATCATTTATAATATTATTTTAGTATTACCCTTATAAATTTAAAGGACATTTATTTAAGATAGTTTTTGTTGATATTAAATTTTAAATTTAGTTTATCTGTTATTATTAAGATTGCTAAATGAGCAGTTTTATTGATATCGTAAATCAATAAAAAATAACGCAATAATAGTGGTATATACAATTCAAGTGGTAAGGGTCTAACAAAATAACTAAAAGAATTTAAATCTACAATATATTAGAAAGCATATGTTTGATCAGTTTACTTGTATTTTCAAAATAGTACAACAACTGGCATTTGTTAAAAACTAGACGTAAGTCTTACGATGAAATGATTTCCCATCAACTATCGTAATATCAAACATAATTTAGGACAAACAAATCAAACGGTAAATAAGCATGCTCGGAATACTAGAAATCAATCAAATGCGCAACATCGAAAACAATCCCACGAGAACTACACGATTCACATAATCAAAACAACAAAGGCACCATAATATTGAATTATTACATATACACGCCTTTTATACCCGAAAGGGTAAGCAGAGTCGCAAATTGTAATATAATATGATATAAAGCCGATAAACATTTATTGGGCAATTCGAAATAATACTGACCATAATCACACAACATGATTTATCCCGATCCGGAATTCGAATCTCAGACACAACAGTTCCACTCCAATAGAGTCAATAAAAGTAACATAAAGGAGTATAATGATATTACCTTAAAAATTAAGCAACAATAAATCAAGCCAAAAACATCGAAAATACGAAGCCTACCTTGACATGTCATGTAATAAAAATATAATCATAAATTGTGATTTATTATTACTTGAACATAATCTCGGCTGTAATCCGAAATTACAACGCAAATAATGCATTAAGTAATTGAATTTATTTTATTGGTACACGCTGAATGAATTATAATGTTTGGATGCATATTGTAACCTTAGATGTATCTACACTGACAGAATGACAGGTAATATATATTAATTTTTATGTTAGACAATGCTATTTTAATGTATTGTGAAACGATATTATTTGATTATTGTAAATGCTGTGCAATAAAACTATGATTTTTATTGGCTTTAAAAATTCTTTTGTGAAGCCGATATTAATAGCTGTATATTAGATGTCTTTATAATATGTTTACTAAATATTATGAAACAGCTAATAGATCTATACTTATAAGTAGATATATTAGCTTTTCTGTCCAATATTATCCCGGAGTCAGTAATTATGCCCGATAAATTGCTGACTCACTATTACAAAGTCCTATATTAATTATTAATTATTTTGGAAAAAAAAAATATAATTCTAATATTGGTAAATATTAGACTATAATATCCATGATTCCACTTTTATTTATCTTTCGGAAATATTACAAATTTTCACTAAAAATTACTTAGAATCATGTGATATATATAATTCAATTTGCATATCAAAAATAACCTAAAACCTTGTAATAGTAAACAAGTGAAATGGCAATAATCTCGCCAATTGTATACAAGACACGGCTTACAAAATACTTGATAACCTCTACCTACCTAAATGGCAAAGGCGTGATATATTTCATAATACACGAACAGGGTTTCCCAAATCTAGATTAAGAGGTTACATATACACATCCCGTGTGAGGACAAAGATATCAATCAATTTTTTAAAAGTGAAATCGGAAACTATGAAGCCATCGATCTCATCACGTTCGTAGATTGAAGCCGATTTAAAAATAACGATCACGACGTAGAAAGTGCGATATCATTGTGGGAAATAGTTGTCTCCATTATTATGTAGGTAATAGAATACTATTATGTACAGTCAGCTACATAAACAGCTGTGCAACAATGGCTAAAGGACTATATAACCCGATTTCTGCCGGCTTATTATTCAAATAATTAAATAACAATTGCTGACGTATTCACTATTTAGACCCCCTACCCCACATATATTTAAATACTTTAACAAACATCCAAGCAGCTCTATAGTATACAATGGCGAAAGGTCCCTATAACCCGATTCCTACCGGCTTCCCTTTTGCAGTTTTTGTAACAAACATCCAAACAGCTCTTCGGCAATGACGAAGGGTCCAATATCTGGATTCCTGCCGGCTTCCCTTTTGCAGTTTATGTAATATATAATTATCATAAGAAAGGTTTCCAGACTGCATTTATGCGTATAAGTACCTATAAGTTGTGTCGGGTTTCTTTTCAGAAAGTTCATCCTTAGCTTCCCTTTTAGGATATTTACTCCTTCGACGATGCTGTACAAATACAAAATCTCAATAGGCCTGTAACTTATGTGGACGTATCAGCAATTTTGTTTACTAATAATAATTTTACAAGGTTTGCTGTATTTTAGATAAATAACAACGAATATTTTGTTTGAATTTAATGTATAGAAATTCTGAAATATTTCATTTGTGTAGCTACTTTGGTGGCTGACTGTACAAAAATACAAAATATATTAGGCTAGTACCGTAGAGTAGTACAGTTTTCTATGAAGAAGTAAAATTAATAGTATGATGCTATGTTTAACTAATTTCAAAAAAATTTGACTAATGTTTTGGTAGACGTTTAACTTAAAATATAGACTCTATTTTATCCCGTAAAATAATAAAGCGGGACTTTAATCCAAGAAAAACCTGTTCACGCGGGTGGAGCCGGGAAAAAGCTAGTAATATTTAAAAGTTATTTTACATAGTTAATAAGTGACACGGGTATCTACATGACGTAAAATGAATTTAGTAATGCATAACAATCTCCTAGGTCTTAGATTTCAAAAAAGTTTTGAAAACATAACTAGTTCACCGATTCCGAACATTCTCGATGCACCTGCAAACGTTGGTGACAAACGCACCCACATATTTGATAAATTATACACCAACACCCACATCAAAAGGTCACGCCACGCAACTATTCTGGCAATAATCGTAATGTATGCCCACTTACGGTTTTCACACATTATCGGTTGGAGCTGTTGTGATGGAAGGCCTATTGCTACATCGTTTATTTCTTTTTTATAGACGAGTAGGTTTTGCTCGCGGCTTCGCCCGCGTGAAGGAGTTTTCCGAGATATTTTTTTTCCGACTTACTTGATATGTATCGTTATATTAAGACCAAATTACACAAAATCATTATAAATTGTAGTCTATGTGTTATTTTGATGTATAATCAATGTTACTGTAAAGTTTCATCTATATCCGTTCAGTAGTTTTTTCGTGAAAGAGGAACAAACATACATCCTTCCTCACAAACTTTCGCATTTATGATAATACTAGCGACCCTCCCCGGCTTCGCACGGTTGCAATATTTCTCCACTATTTAATGGATGTTATTATACATATAAACCATCCTCTTGAATCACTCTATCTATTAAAAAAACCGCATCAAAATCCGTTGCGTAGTTTTAAAGATTTAAGCATACAAAGGTAGGGACAGAACAAGCGACTTTGTTTTATACTATGTAGTGATTAGTACGATAATTTATGTTATGGGCATCTTGCTTTTACGAAATTATCACACTTTATGTCTTTACCACCAAATGGGTAGGCGGAGCTGAAAATAAGGGCAATCACTTTTCACCAAGTGTGTTCCGTCCCATGATGTGATAGAGAGCGACACAAATTCCAGACTCCGGGCTGATAGTAAGCAGAAAAACCCAAATATCACTGGCTAATATAAGTATTCTAATATGCTTTTATGAACTTTATTTTTAAATATATTTTTGCAAGCATAAAGCAAACCACGATGCCAGTAATTTCAACTACCAATTTTGTGGTAAATTTTATTATTTCCAATTTAATAAAATTTACCACAAAATTGGCCCTGAAATAATTATCATTTCGTTTTGACCAAATTAAATATTTTTAATCGTGTAATGAGTATCTGCATGTCATATAACTCCAAAGCCACATATTTTTAAGAATGAATAATAAAAAAACATAATTCACATGGCAAAGGAATCATGCCGAACAGCCGATTTACGTCACTCCTTTCTGCCAATATCGACATCAATTCTCAAGCGTGCTCAAAAACTTGTTTCGTTTAATCAGACCTTTAAAAACCCATGGGTCATGTGATGTAATGCTTCAGGCATATAGCTTTCTAGATTACATCATGATAGGAATGTCCACAGTTTGCCGATAGTAATGTGTTTATGATAGTGTTAATTATTGAAACAAACGAACGCCCAAACTAGTCGGCCATGTTTTATAACCTCTTAGCCTCGATTTTATAGCACTCGAATAAACTAAAAATAGGTTTATAAGATGGTAACAAAACAGAACGTATTTTGTAGAAGAGAGTAAAAAAATATAATTTTGTACCCGCATTGAATCTAATATTGTATACTTACACTTCTAATTAAAAACAAAAAGAATCATTTTTACCATATCTAATCCGCTAGATCTTTAAAACTATACATTCTGCAAATATTAAATTATAACAACATAAAATATCAAATTATATTATTAAAATTTAATTTCAAAACAAACAATAAAAAAGCCTATTACAATAAACATAAACATTTAATGATAAGTATATTTTAATACGGCAATAAAACATTGCGCGTGCCGTTCCATTGCTCGCAAAAAATAAATTAATTTGAAACGCCAATCATATTTTACACAAATCAATTTAGTATGCAATAAAATGCATTTATGTTTATGAAATAATATTTAATTCGATTGCCAACTTCGTTTCTTTGTAGCAACCGTTTCCGTAACTCGTCCGAATAAATTACTTAATCGAACGTAATAAAGTTAATAGGTTTATTTATAAACGACGTTTTGCTTCTTAAAATATATTTCCTTGCTTTTTTTAAGTTAATTGGGTGCAGCGATGATGTGATGAGCCTTCCCATTTTTACCAATCGTACGAAACCTAAAAGCCAAATAACCATTCAATGGGGAATCAAATAATACACCGATCGAGCTGATCTATTCATAATATTATAGACAAAATTGTACTTACATCATCCCTTCTACTTAGATTTATATACATGTAATTCATAGTGATATACTAATATAGATATTGTATTATAAACAAATCTTTTTTTACTAAAACTCTTTATTTTTATATGAAAAAAGTGACTCCACAGCACCGGATGGTAAATGGAGTGAGGTCCAATAGAATGTCGGCTGACAAGAGATGATTACCCCTCGCCAGTCGACACAATTATGCCGGCCTGCAAGCACTGGATATATACAGGCTAATCTCGGAACGTGACACACTTACATGGGCAAATATAGCGGGTTTTAACACCTTGTGTACGGTAGACGCTATCCAGGCGGATATAAAATACATCCTACCACTATCTACTCACCTATTAACTCAAACTTAACCTCAATAAAAGAAAAGATGCGGACACGATGATAAAGCACGTTAACCTTACAAAATGCAAATAAAAGATATAAGTATGAATGAAACTCAATGCGTACTCCAATCTCTATCACAATACATACTATATTTGTATAGCTTTCCATTCTGACATTTATCGTGGAGTGACGTGGGCGTAATTGACTAAATACTATTGTATTGAAGTTAGTATAGCTACAAGTGGCGATCTTTTTTTATCACGGCAAAATCACTTCTACTACATCTGATGGTAAGTGGAGTGGCGTAAATACCTGACTAGATGATTCCTTAGCCTGTCGACACGATTATGTTTGAAACCAGATCATAGACTGATCCCGGAACGAGACACTTACGTAGACATAATGCGGGTTTTACACCTTGTGGTAGTCATAGGGTACAAATGTCATACCCATAATGACAGGGGAATGGAATAATAAGCCATAAATTCGGTATCAGGAGCCAAATCTATGTATTTTATACGGTCTAAACAGTAAGTAATATTATCCGAAAGTAGATCGTTGTGCGCCAAATTTCTCCTAAAACTGTTTAACGATTTCTATAGTACATTTAACAAACAGCGCAACATAAAGCGTGCATACTTCTCTGTGTATTGGTTGGTTGAGCTAAATCCGTATATCGCATGTTGGAAAGATCTTTCACATTACGTTACACAAACATCACATTATGTTGCATACATTTTCTCATGCATGATTCAAATGGTAACCTTTGTTAAGCCATTAAGGTTTTTATAGTTCAGCAAGCAATAAGTTTAAATCAGCCATCTACGGTTCAATTTATTTAACCACTTTGTTTGCAAGTTCCGACGTCGTTTAAAGAGGCGTGAGAATAACGCGGTAATTATTTAATGTGACCTCATTTTTTCTTACTTAACCTGTGAACTTGTAGCCATGTTCTACAATGTGTTTATTCAGGTTGCTAACTAGCTACATAAATATGTGATTTAATGAAATACTAGGATCTCCGGTACTTTAGTGACACTAGCAAGGTCTCGGGACCCTAAAAATCTAAGATAGTGAGTTTCTTGATTTCCGAAATGTACATCATGATCATCAGCCTATATCTTTGTCCACTGTTGGACATAGGCCTCCTCCACTATGCTCCATTTTGCCCTGTATTCCGCCTATCGCATCAAGTTCTTGCCAGCGACCTATCACAAATCGTCAGTCCACCTAGCTGGACTTACAAGAGTTTCTTGATTTCTCAAATGTATCTTATATATTACTTAACATAAACATATACTATGTATGGGACCATTAAATAATATATTTTTTTATGAAAATATAATGTATAATTTAAAACATCTCTTATATCCCTGTAATAAATCTTAAATCAAGATGTACGCGCGAAAACTTAACATTTACATAGTTATTTCACAATCTTTCTCTGCCATTGAAATTTATGACCTAACATAACCTGTTTACGAATTGATATCACGTGTCTGGTTTGGTTTATTTGCAAAATGTTTAATAATAACCTATTAATGTCTTGGAATATCCTTGAGCTTCGCTTTCCGTAGCAACAAGACTGGTTTTGGATTTAAATATATCAAAGAAATTAATTTAGAAAAAATAATTAGTAAGCTTGAGTGATCAAAGTTATTTTTGATAACTGGCTAGATAACGAATACAGTGGAAATTCCATCTTAGTGACTCTCAGTAATAATAATGTTTTTCTTTTGGTGTACCGTCTAACACTGATATTTGATGTAACCTTGTTGGTATATTTCTGGATACCGGCGAAAGACCTAAAGTGTACATCGTGTCCTCTCTCTCTCTGTCTCTTCCAAGCTATACATCCCAAGTGATGGGGTTAGCTTTCCTCGCTTTTCTTTTTTTATTTAGCTCTATCCAAGATATCGTCTTCCGAAACTTGACATTCTCTCACATCCTTCAGCACTACATTTTTCTACCATGCCTTCGGTCTATCTCTCAATCTTTTGTATTTAAATTAAGTCCAATATAAGAAAATAGTATACCGTGAAAAACCACAGCAGGTATAAGTCATTATGTCGGTATAAAATTGGTAGGGACCCCACCCAAAGAACATTTAGATAACATCGGGAGTCCGACATAACCATTCTTTAGCTCTCCAAGTTCAAGAATAGTATCCATAACATAGATTTTGCTGCACAAAAAATACCGTAAATAAGTTTAAGTTTATTCTGATGTGTGGATTTCGTAGTCTTCTGTCACATACAATTACACATTTACCGAAGGAGGTTGGTTAAAAGTAATAGTTATGCAAAAAAATATTTATGGTCAATATCTCAGTAAACCTTACACTCACATGCCTTAAAAGGAGGCAGATGTGAAAAATATGTTAATAACAATCATAAATTTTTAAATTACCTTTGACCTGAGAATTCTATAAATCTACGCGTTATGTAATTAATTCAGAACATCATTTGTGTTCGAAATGTCAAGGTTTGGAACGAATCATAAACATCGCGTTTTTTGTACAATAAATGAAACTAATGAACGAGACGTTTATATTCATTTTTATTTACGTAGATTGATGTAAATTTGTTAAATTTTAATTTCAGCCTACGATTCATTTTAACGAGACTGGTGTGTCAGATGTATGCCGCTTGATTTTAAATTATGACTATTTATTTACTATAGCAACATCAGAACTGTATACAAATACAGCATTGAAATGTACTGAAGTGATGTTCACAAATAATATTGCATTTAGATTTTAAATCAGACAATTACAAGGCCATAGTGTCTTGAAAAGCCATTTTCAAAACAAATCTAACAGCTCTTGCACATTTCTGTTTGACGGCAGAATAAACGCGCCAAACTTCCGCCTACGTTAGTCCTAAACCTAAACTTCAAATTAACAAACAAATGTAAAATTAAAGATCAATTTCGAGGAAAATTAAATATTTAATCCAAATGAACTTACTAAATTCACAAACAATCATACAAGTTGCATACTCCGCATTGTATGAACATTACTCGCATGTAATCTTTAAATGTAGCTCATTTCCCATACTTCAAATTGCGTCAAAGTTCACATCAAATTGAACACCGCTAGGATTGTAACTCGTGTGAACTATGCCCTTTTGACATACATTTATATGAAACTCACTATCTGCGCATCTCTGACATGGTAATAGTTAATAGTGCTTAATTAAATTGTATTATTTGATCGTTTCGCTCCTTAGTCAATTTCAAATTTAGAATTTGCATTTTTAACGAACGCTCGATTGTAAAATTAATTTACAATTGATAAATTTCTGTATTGATAAAATTAATTAATGTTTCTTGCATGTTTTTAATTAAATATTAACGTTTATGGTTCTTTAAAATTAATTGACAATAACTGTTAATTGCTTGTGAATAATGAAGTCATAAAAAGATGATTGCAATTATATTTTAACTATTCCAGATATTTTCACATAAATCCTTTTTTAAATATAGAAAAATATATACTTCCGTTACCATAAAAAATCCACTACCGCATATTTTTAGAACAATTTAAATAAGGAATCAGGAAATATTTAGGCCACTAAATTATTCAAAAATCGAACATATTTTAAATATGGAATTTATTGTAAATGTTTGCCTTAAATATCAATTTACATGTCATTGTTATGAATGCATTTGCAAAGAAAAATAACAAATGACTATCGTGACTAAATGAGCGTAGATCATAACTAGACTGTGTGAAATTGTGGCTGTTATTTGAAACTTGGCTGTATAATTAATGCCTGTGCCTACGTATTTAAATGGCATCACAACTAATAAATTACACTTCTGATTATCGCGTTTAGTAAACTGATATCTAACTTCGTTCACGTATATCCTGTTGTTACATCGTTCTTGGTTTATAATTTATTGTACCTTATTAAGATATTCTTTTTAAAATATAGCTCCGCGCAGACGCTATTGTTGCAAATTTCAACGAGTTGACAGACTCTCTCACTCTCTCTCTCTCACTCTCAGCAAAAAAATTCTTCAATGTCATTCATGATTCATACGATTGGTTATCTTTGTTTCTAGAAATTAGTTTTGTTTAACCTCTCTTTGTAACTGTAAACAACATTATGTATTTTTCAATAAAACTTATTATTATTATGCCGCGCTAAACTCAATCATAACACTAAATCATGAGGCAATTTCTTGAGCAAAATCTGCATGCTATCAGTATGAGATAGTCCAGTGAGAATACCGTATAATTTCCATACAAAACTCATTTTCCTCACACAAATGATCAGTCGAAATTTCGAAATATTTTTTACACTTTTTATCTGTGAGAACACACGTACAAGGATTTCATGAAATGACACACACTTGCACAATTCACTATTGTTTTAAATCATTAAATCTCGCCCTTGAGTCTACATCGTAAGCTATTTGTTATGTTTCGATATGAACATAGTTTTTGTGAGAAACAATTAGATTAAATTGTTTGGTCGTTTCGATTTCGAACAAAGGATCGTTTGGATCTTCTCATGCTGATCATCTCGGGATGTACAGGGTAGTAAAATAATCACCATTATGGGAACATACAAACGGTATAGTTGAAACTAAATCGCGTATGTACTACAAATTGACAATTGCGTCGATTCTAATTTGATGTGGTTTCTAGTTATTATAGAGGCCTTACTAAAACAAATATGTAATTCAAGATATGTTTTATTTACACCGGTTTTAAATATAGAAATGAGAATGATTTGTGTTCTAATTATCATATACAAAGTTTAGTGATCAAAGATTCAACTTAACAAGCTTATTAACGTATCGCTTGTACCCTACACAAACTCATTTAAACAACATCCTCTTTCAGCAATTGATATCTCATTATATATGTATCCCCGCTGCGCTCCTAATATGTACTAATATGGAATCCTGTCAAATATGGAAAATACATGAACTATTGAACCTATCAAGATTGTGAACCCATACGAACATAAGGTAATGTTATTTACAAAGATTGCCTCACGACACATTAAATGAAAGCATCCCAACCTTGCACCGTTAATGTCAGTAGGAAAATTTGAAGATGAATGGTCGTGTGAACTTAACGACTAATGCCAAATTTGATACACATTAGTATATTCAAGGTTTATATTGCATTTTAATGGTATTTGGTATTGTAAAATTCGGCATTTGATTTTAGTAATTTGAAATGTTTAATCAGCCCCATATTAGTGGCAATGTTTGAGATTCTTCGCCCACTCGTAGGCTGTCAGTTGTTAATGATTAACAACAACATGAAATTGACAAACGAAGTAATTGAATTAAATTATACATAGCTAAGTATACAACGTAATCATTTTAGTTTAGTTTAAAGTAATAATTGACGTATTTATACCACAAAACTCAAATGTCAATCAAGAAGATCTCACGAAAGTAGATGAACAGAAAGATTAGTATAAATTTTGAGTATTAACTTCAGTGTTTGTCAATATAATGGTAAATAACAAAAACACAATTAAATCAATAATTAAAAATATAAACTCTACCTAGTTTTATCTTCAAAAAAT
Source organism: Manduca sexta (assembly GCF_014839805.1). Lineage (NCBI taxonomy): Eukaryota > Metazoa > Arthropoda > Insecta > Lepidoptera > Sphingidae > Manduca > Manduca sexta. Next base: position 9,887,507 of record NC_051121.1, on the reverse strand, counting down.
ATCTTCTATGAAACGCAGTACGCTTTAAATTTGTCTAGTTTTATATCTTTTTTGAGAACACCGATTTACAGTTGAGATGAGACACCAAATTCAAAGATTAACTGAAGAGTTTTGCAACACGTGACCCAATTGCTTGATGGTCGTGACCGATGCGGTCAAAATTTGAACTATACTGTTCAATTTAAATAAAATGTCGGCACGTATGAGCGGCATCAGTGGTTACAAAACAACAACAAATTGATCTGACATGCAAAATTAATTATTTGAGCCAAAATCCAAAGAATATGTACGATAAATTCCTTCGTTATACACCTCAGCAATTGCTTTTGAATAATGTATAATATAACTGGGAACATTGAGGTCTCAATAACTAAAACGAATCATTAGGAAAATGTTAATGACTTGCGACACATTATGGAGCAGACTTACTTAGAAGTGTATTTCTATCTTCTCTTTAAAACCTTTTACTTCGCATGTGTTTCTGAGTAACAACAAAGAAAATACAGATGTATTTCGCAATATGGGAATTGTATCTTTGACTTTTACTGAACATTAATGCGGAGTAAGGGTCGTCTCGGTCGCTCTTAGAAGATTTTGCCACATAACGTCATTAAACGAAGTATTAAATATATTATTGCATTAAATAATACGTTCTTTCATAATTGCATATTTAAAGTTCGACTATATATCTCTAAGGGGACTACTACGACTTAGAAAATAATCATGCTAGTTTTAAGAATATTTATTTGTATTCGCTAGGCATTAATGACGTAAATAAGGAATGTACAAGCAATTTAAATTCAATATACGGCCTCTTTACTGACTGCAGACAGGGAAATGAGCGATTGAAGTCTTTTGTTTTATCAGCATTAATATAATAATGATGATTTAATGGTAGATGTTCGTGTAATATAACATCCAATGGAGTACCAAACTCAACAGTCTTCATGGTTACAGAATCGACTGAGGTGTTGGTCATCCGAAAAGTCAAAGTTACAATATCTACCTATATTATACAATTATAGTTTTTATTTAAGTATTCGAAACGTCGGGAGAAAATTATTATTTAAAAACCGCGATAAAATAGTTTTATTCCAATATCTAACGCATAAACATGAGAAATCATTGCATTGCTATTTACACTCATGTTTCATAGCGTTTGGACACCTAGTTTAAAATCAAATACAGAGCAGAGAGTTAAAAATGGTAAAGGGTGTGATGTTGCCAAACTTTTATAATAAGTATTAGAGACAGAACGTAATGATTTCTTCACCTTTCGTCAACCTTATACGGTAAAAATATTTTTTATTCCATTTTCTCTTATATCCATCCCATAGTTGTCTGTAAGAGATTGCCTTGTGCGATATGACCGCCATCTGTATTATTTTTTTCTTGATCTATTATTTATGTCCTTGGTGAACAATAAAGTATAATAAATAAATGGGTTCATGCGTTTGTCGTTGATCAAAATTCAACCACGATTTTGGGTAACATCAATTTTGATCAAAATAAATATAGCTATGTAAATTTTCAACAAAATCTACGAATAAAGATTACGTAACGTAGATTAGTGTACTAAATTGTTCAATGCATGGATAATTCAATAGGTTGTTGTGAACACTATTTATGCATCAAACGATTTTGCATATACTGACCGTGAAATTTTACGTGCGAGAATTGCTTAACAAAATATAAATATTCTTTAACGTACAACAACTGAGCCTCTCCCTTCGCTTGATTTATTTTTAATTTGGTGCAAAAAGTTTATTATGCTGATTATAAAACAATGCAGTCATAACACTATACTAATGAGAGACTGAGCGTGGACTTTGAGCGTGTGGCGGTCACTCTCTCCCTTCGTCTGATTTATTTTTAATTTGGTGCAAAAAGTTTATTATGCTGATTATAAAAACAATGAAGTCACAATATATTTGACTAAGGAAAGACGTTAAGCATGTTGCGGTTGCTAGAATTATGCTATTTTGTCTTACTGGCTGTAGATTGTTCATCGACTGATCCTTAAAGGACTCTTATTCTACGAACTACTATGGCAGGTTTTTCTTCTTTAACAGTTGCTATCTATTATACAATATGAAGCCTTCAAATTGCAATTACAAAACGATGTATCTCTTAACTTCTGTAGTAAGATTTTGTTTCGATAACAATTAAGCAGAGGTCAACCAAATCGCTAATTACAGCTACATTACCTCATTCGGTTTTGGGCATGATAACTTCGTCTAAGCCACATTTTAAACGATGCAATTATTATTTTAATAGATATATAGATTATAGTATGGGTAAACCTAAATTTGGATTGAATGCATGTTGTGTTCATATCAAGAAAGTTGTTCACTTGTGTCAATGAATTGAAAACTCTGTATACTAAGTATTGTACAACCAATTTTGTGACAGAAATACAAAAAAGAAGAAAAAAAAGTTTATTAGAACCAAATAAATTTCACACCGTAAGCTTTATAGGACGTCCAATCTTCCTGTCATTCCTAAATACTAATTATAAAACATTTATTATTAACATAATCAAGAAGTGAACGTATGGTTCGTATTTATTGGATGATCTTTAAGGATCGGCGCAGTACCATGACCCGGCACGATAGAAAAGGTTACCGTTGACTATTCAGTTAACTGTGTGGGAATGTATTGAAAAATTAACGACCAAAAGGAGTGCGGTGGACGGATCTAGTAGAAGACTATTAAACGCTTGTATTAATAAATAAATTAATAGTAGTGGAAAAATTTAAAGATTCGTAATGGTGGAATGTATAGAAAAAATATTTCTACAAGGGACGGATCTAGTGGAATTGAACGCTTGCATTAATAAATAAATTAGTAGTGGTGGAAAAATTTAAAGATTTGTAACTGATTTCGTTATTTATGAAGTTGATTTTTCATAGTTCACGTGACTGCGTATACACGATTTGTTGATGAGCGAACACAGCTTTACACAGTCACTCAGGAGACAAATTACGCTATAAAACAACTGCCAATCGTATACAACAAATCCAATCGTATACATATAATGACGAACAATTCATAAAACTGGATTCCTGCTAGCTTTCCATAATAATTATGCAAAATCATATTCTTATTAGAACGATTATCGCTTCTTTGTGAATTATAGCTTGCTTTAACGGTGAAGGAAAACATCGTGAGGAAACCTGCATACCTGAGAAATTCTCTATTTGGAATATTCGAGGGTGTGTGAAGTCTACCAACCCGCACTAGGCCAGCGTGGTAGACTAAATTATTTAAATACAGTCATATATTGCACTTCCGCAAGGGAATGAATCTCGAAAACAATTTGTAAAAATCGTGTCATGAAATAAGTGTTAGAAATCTGAACGACGCTTAACAACTTCCTTCCTTAAAGTGTTGAATAATTTGTTTGTAAACGTTTGAACGCTATTTTCCATCTAAGTCTAGAAATATAAAGCTAATCTGATCACTGACCTTTCGTGATGAATCACGAGGCTGATTCCATAATAGACAAGCCTAGACAAGTATTACATGATAACATACATTTTAATTCATATAATACAAAGCTACTAACCGCGATCAATATTAATGGGGTCAGAAAGAATAATAACCACAATTGTATTATGATGAAGATCCAAGAATTACTGGTGGTAGGTCTCTCATGAATGAATCCCTCCTAGCCGAATTTCGGCCACGGCGGCCAATCTCAACGGAGATCAGCCAGGTACGCAGGAGTTATTATAGCGCACAAGTGTGTGCGCAATACACAGGTGCACTCTCTGTTCCTTCACTCTCATAGTTCGGTGAGACGGCAATCCGACATGACCGGAGAGAGATCAGGCGCAGGACCAACGGCTTTACGTGCTTTCCGAGGCACGGGGTATCACACCGCCAACTTCCTGACTCCGAGCTGCGACTGAGTAATTTTTTTTAAGACGGAAAAACCCAGTCACAATTATTTTGGCCCGACCCGGGATTGGAACCCAGGACCTCAGCGCAGCAGTCGTACTTGTACCGTGTACACTTACAACTACGCCACCAAGGCAGTCAGGTCTCTCATATGTGAGAGTCCGCCGATGTCCATTTCTGCCGCCACGCAGCAGTGTGTAGGTACTGTTGTGTTCCGGTTCGAAGGACGTTGTACTCAGTGTAACTACTTGACATAATAAGACTTAACATCTCATGTCTCAAGATGGTGAGCGCAGAGGAGTGCCCACAATACTTTGTAATTCAAGGTGTTGGATTGTGTTTCTATTGTTTATGGGCGGTCGTATCGCTTACCATCAGACGAATAGCAAGCTCGTCTCCACATTCAAGCAATAAAAAGAAATTTACGAATAATAATTTGGAAGTAAAAGCTAGTTCTAATATAAAGCTCAATGTCCCTTTGTGCTTTAAGCTACTTTTACCCCGAGAACAGTTATTAAGGCAGGCGGAGTCGCCAGCAAAAGATAGTTTGTAACGAATGAATAAATGAATCCCTCCTTGCCGAAATTCGGCCACGGCGGCCAATCTCAACGGAGATCAGCCAGGTACGCAGGAGATATTATAGTGCACAAGTGTGTGCGTAGTTATACACTGACTGCTATTAGTGATTTATTAAATAAATGCAGTTGTCTGAACACTACATCGGATTATTGAATTGATAAATGACTCAATTTACCAATTACAACTGATATACTACATCCATCTACACGGGAAGATATAGACAAGGATTAAACATATGAATAAGTATTTAAAATCATTCACCTAACAGTAAATGCCTGCTTAAAAATAATAGCAATATCACTCATATTTAGAATTACATCACATGCTCACCATCTCATGATATGTCGAGTCTTATAATTACTAGGAATTAGACTTAAAATCCATCAACATAATTTCTAAAAACATGACGCAGATATAGAATTTCAAATTTACATGCTCACCATCCCGTGATATGTCGAATCTTATAATTGCTAGGAATTAGGCTCAAAATCCAACATAACATAATTTCTAAAAACATGAACCAGATTTAGAATTTCAAATTTACATGCTCACCATCCCGTGATATGTCGAGTCTTATAATTACTAGGAATTAGGCTTGAAATCCAACATATAATTTCCATAACAACTGTTAATGCAAAATAATTAGCGGTGGTGTTTCATTTATATTCAACGTTATGCATGTCATCTATCACGTAATATCAGACTTCGTAACTAACAATTTGTACCAAACGTGACTAATCTAGACCTTTTAAGGACCTTGTTCCATCTATTTTTGCTTTATGTTATGATCTGACATCCGATGCTTTATTGTTTATGTAAAGGTTAAACGGTAATGCATTGTACGAAACGCTAGTCGAAGGTAAACATATTAGTCTAACACCAAATATTCCTAATACATTAAATATTACTAGACCTTATTTATGCTTTCTGTGGAATTATTAAAAATTCCGGCAAACTAAACCCCACTGCATCTGATGGTAAGTCGAATGGGGTCCAAAAGAATGTCGACTGATGACAGATGAGTACCCCTCGACAGTTGACACAATTATGCTGGTCTGTTTGAACTGGATATACACAGACTGATCCCGGAACGCGACACACGTACATGGGCTACTATGGTGGGTTTTAACAGTTCGTGTACAGTGGACGCTATCTGGACGAATATTAAATATATCCTACCATCATCAAAAGCAGCTTTAACGCATCAAAGAAGCATACGGGCCATATTTCGCATAATTCTTCATATTATTTTGACGCAGCATCACGAACCAAATTAAAATATATGTTAGCTTAGAATGCCTCAAAAAAGAAAGAGCATTATTATCCAAAATAACTCCGCCCCTAAAGAAAGTACACTAGAATCTCATTCCAAATTCATACCATTAAACGCCGTCACATAATGAATATTACATAACGCACATCAACAGTAAGACCATGTTACATGATCAAACATTACATAAAGACGGGTCAAAACCTTTTGGTGGTGATAAAAACATCTCAAACACAGTGGTCATTACAATAAGTTTGTGGAATCATTAGAATGTTGAGAAAGGTGGGTTTGTATAATAAACTAAATTTATTTTTTGTTTAAGCATGTTTCTGGCCACAAACGATTTGCCGTGTTATGATTGGTTTCCTTTATAATATGCCAATAATAATTCTTTATTTCTAATATTGAAATACTTCTAGACGTCTTCGTGAAATTTAGATTGCTTTACTAAGAATATCAACTGTTCTGATAATATTTTAGATTTTTTGTGTCTGTTTACTGGCGTTTTGTTTTTTGTAACGAAACCTTTGAAACTAGATCTTATTAATGTTTACCTTAACAAATGTCGAGATTCAAAAAATATTCTTATCACATCTAAGTTTGGATCGAAAATCCTCATAGTTTATGAAGGCGCTTGCACAAAGCTGAACAAAGTTTAAGGTATTTATTTAATTTTACCATTAAACTTTACGCTCAATTTTCCATCTGAGATTGCATATAACCTGCAACAGAAATTATTGTAAACTATTGCCAGAGGTACATTTCGCAAACTATGTATCATACGATGCTTCTCACATGGACTAGATAAATGTCAAATACCTCGAAACAGTAATATTCAAAGTGAAGTGCTGAAATATTTTATTTCAAATACATTATTAATTCTAAAATAAACAATTCATCAATAGATTTATTGTTTTACTTCATTCAGTATAGTGTTATCTCTGAGTGCCTGGGTCCAGCCGGGCTTAGAAATTAGCACTTTGGTACGTTCTTAGGCAGTCATTATATTGATTGTTTCAATT